>NW_027362105.1:1302500-1308207 GCF_039654945.1 Dendrobates tinctorius
TAGGGTTAGGGTTAGGGTTAGGGTTAGGGTTAGGGTTAGGGTTAGGGTTAGGGTTAGGGTTAGGGTTAGGGTTAGGGTTAGGGTTAGGGTTAGGGTTAGGGTTAGGGTTAGGGTTAGGGTTAGGGTTAGGGTTAGGGTTAGGGTTAGGGTTAGGGTTAGGGTTAGGGTTAGGGTTAGGGTTAGGGTTAGGGTTAGGGTTAGGGTTAGGGTTAGGGTTAGGGTTAGGGTTAGGGTTAGGGTTAGGGTTAGGGTTAGGGTTAGGGTTAGGGTTAGGGTTAGGGTTAGGGTTAGGGTTAGGGTTAGGGTTAGGGTTAGGGTTAGGGTTAGGGTTAGGGTTAGGGTTAGGGTTAGGGTTAGGGTTAGGGTTAGGGTTAGGGTTAGGGTTAGGGTTAGGGTTAGGGTTAGGGTTAGGGTTAGGGTTAGGGTTAGGGTTAGGGTTAGGGTTAGGGTTAGGGTTAGGGTTAGGGTTAGGGTTAGGGTTAGGGTTAGGGTTAGGGTTAGGGTTAGGGTTAGGGTTAGGGTTAGGGTTAGGGTTAGGGTTAGGGTTAGGGTTAGGGTTAGGGTTAGGGTTAGGGTTAGGGTTAGGGTTAGGGTTAGGGTTAGGGTTAGGGTTAGGGTTAGGGTTAGGGTTAGGGTTAGGGTTAGGGTTAGGGTTAGGGTTAGGGTTAGGGTTAGGGTTAGGGTTAGGGTTAGGGTTAGGGTTAGGGTTAGGGTTAGGGTTAGGGTTAGGGTTAGGGTTAGGGTTAGGGTTAGGGTTAGGGTTAGGGTTAGGGTTAGGGTTAGGGTTAGGGTTAGGGTTAGGGTTAGGGTTAGGGTTAGGGTTAGGGTTAGGGTTAGGGTTAGGGTTAGGGTTAGGGTTAGGGTTAGGGTTAGGGTTAGGGTTAGGGTTAGGGTTAGGGTTAGGGTTAGGGTTAGGGTTAGGGTTAGGGTTAGGGTTAGGGTTAGGGTTAGGGTTAGGGTTAGGGTTAGGGTTAGGGTTAGGGTTAGGGTTAGGGTTAGGGTTAGGGTTAGGGTTAGGGTTAGGGTTAGGGTTAGGGTTAGGGTTAGGGTTAGGGTTAGGGTTAGGGTTAGGGTTAGGGTTAGGGTTAGGGTTAGGGTTAGGGTTAGGGTTAGGGTTAGGGTTAGGGTTAGGGTTAGGGTTAGGGTTAGGGTTAGGGTTAGGGTTAGGGTTAGGGTTAGGGTTAGGGTTAGGGTTAGGGTTAGGGTTAGGGTTAGGGTTAGGGTTAGGGTTAGGGTTAGGGTTAGGGTTAGGGTTAGGGTTAGGGTTAGGGTTAGGGTTAGGGTTAGGGTTAGGGTTAGGGTTAGGGTTAGGGTTAGGGTTAGGGTTAGGGTTAGGGTTAGGGTTAGGGTTAGGGTTAGGGTTAGGGTTAGGGTTAGGGTTAGGGTTAGGGTTAGGGTTAGGGTTAGGGTTAGGGTTAGGGTTAGGGTTAGGGTTAGGGTTAGGGTTAGGGTTAGGGTTAGGGTTAGGGTTAGGGTTAGGGTTAGGGTTAGGGTTAGGGTTAGGGTTAGGGTTAGGGTTAGGGTTAGGGTTAGGGTTAGGGTTAGGGTTAGGGTTAGGGTTAGGGTTAGGGTTAGGGTTAGGGTTAGGGTTAGGGTTAGGGTTAGGGTTAGGGTTAGGGTTAGGGTTAGGGTTAGGGTTAGGGTTAGGGTTAGGGTTAGGGTTAGGGTTAGGGTTAGGGTTAGGGTTAGGGTTAGGGTTAGGGTTAGGGTTAGGGTTAGGGTTAGGGTTAGGGTTAGGGTTAGGGTTAGGGTTAGGGTTAGGGTTAGGGTTAGGGTTAGGGTTAGGGTTAGGGTTAGGGTTAGGGTTAGGGTTAGGGTTAGGGTTAGGGTTAGGGTTAGGGTTAGGGTTAGGGTTAGGGTTAGGGTTAGGGTTAGGGTTAGGGTTAGGGTTAGGGTTAGGGTTAGGGTTAGGGTTAGGGTTAGGGTTAGGGTTAGGGTTAGGGTTAGGGTTAGGGTTAGGGTTAGGGTTAGGGTTAGGGTTAGGGTTAGGGTTAGGGTTAGGGTTAGGGTTAGGGTTAGGGTTAGGGTTAGGGTTAGGGTTAGGGTTAGGGTTAGGGTTAGGGTTAGGGTTAGGGTTAGGGTTAGGGTTAGGGTTAGGGTTAGGGTTAGGGTTAGGGTTAGGGTTAGGGTTAGGGTTAGGGTTAGGGTTAGGGTTAGGGTTAGGGTTAGGGTTAGGGTTAGGGTTAGGGTTAGGGTTAGGGTTAGGGTTAGGGTTAGGGTTAGGGTTAGGGTTAGGGTTAGGGTTAGGGTTAGGGTTAGGGTTAGGGTTAGGGTTAGGGTTAGGGTTAGGGTTAGGGTTAGGGTTAGGGTTAGGGTTAGGGTTAGGGTTAGGGTTAGGGTTAGGGTTAGGGTTAGGGTTAGGGTTAGGGTTAGGGTTAGGGTTAGGGTTAGGGTTAGGGTTAGGGTTAGGGTTAGGGTTAGGGTTAGGGTTAGGGTTAGGGTTAGGGTTAGGGTTAGGGTTAGGGTTAGGGTTAGGGTTAGGGTTAGGGTTAGGGTTAGGGTTAGGGTTAGGGTTAGGGTTAGGGTTAGGGTTAGGGTTAGGGTTAGGGTTAGGGTTAGGGTTAGGGTTAGGGTTAGGGTTAGGGTTAGGGTTAGGGTTAGGGTTAGGGTTAGGGTTAGGGTTAGGGTTAGGGTTAGGGTTAGGGTTAGGGTTAGGGTTAGGGTTAGGGTTAGGGTTAGGGTTAGGGTTAGGGTTAGGGTTAGGGTTAGGGTTAGGGTTAGGGTTAGGGTTAGGGTTAGGGTTAGGGTTAGGGTTAGGGTTAGGGTTAGGGTTAGGGTTAGGGTTAGGGTTAGGGTTAGGGTTAGGGTTAGGGTTAGGGTTAGGGTTAGGGTTAGGGTTAGGGTTAGGGTTAGGGTTAGGGTTAGGGTTAGGGTTAGGGTTAGGGTTAGGGTTAGGGTTAGGGTTAGGGTTAGGGTTAGGGTTAGGGTTAGGGTTAGGGTTAGGGTTAGGGTTAGGGTTAGGGTTAGGGTTAGGGTTAGGGTTAGGGTTAGGGTTAGGGTTAGGGTTAGGGTTAGGGTTAGGGTTAGGGTTAGGGTTAGGGTTAGGGTTAGGGTTAGGGTTAGGGTTAGGGTTAGGGTTAGGGTTAGGGTTAGGGTTAGGGTTAGGGTTAGGGTTAGGGTTAGGGTTAGGGTTAGGGTTAGGGTTAGGGTTAGGGTTAGGGTTAGGGTTAGGGTTAGGGTTAGGGTTAGGGTTAGGGTTAGGGTTAGGGTTAGGGTTAGGGTTAGGGTTAGGGTTAGGGTTAGGGTTAGGGTTAGGGTTAGGGTTAGGGTTAGGGTTAGGGTTAGGGTTAGGGTTAGGGTTAGGGTTAGGGTTAGGGTTAGGGTTAGGGTTAGGGTTAGGGTTAGGGTTAGGGTTAGGGTTAGGGTTAGGGTTAGGGTTAGGGTTAGGGTTAGGGTTAGGGTTAGGGTTAGGGTTAGGGTTAGGGTTAGGGTTAGGGTTAGGGTTAGGGTTAGGGTTAGGGTTAGGGTTAGGGTTAGGGTTAGGGTTAGGGTTAGGGTTAGGGTTAGGGTTAGGGTTAGGGTTAGGGTTAGGGTTAGGGTTAGGGTTAGGGTTAGGGTTAGGGTTAGGGTTAGGGTTAGGGTTAGGGTTAGGGTTAGGGTTAGGGTTAGGGTTAGGGTTAGGGTTAGGGTTAGGGTTAGGGTTAGGGTTAGGGTTAGGGTTAGGGTTAGGGTTAGGGTTAGGGTTAGGGTTAGGGTTAGGGTTAGGGTTAGGGTTAGGGTTAGGGTTAGGGTTAGGGTTAGGGTTAGGGTTAGGGTTAGGGTTAGGGTTAGGGTTAGGGTTAGGGTTAGGGTTAGGGTTAGGGTTAGGGTTAGGGTTAGGGTTAGGGTTAGGGTTAGGGTTAGGGTTAGGGTTAGGGTTAGGGTTAGGGTTAGGGTTAGGGTTAGGGTTAGGGTTAGGGTTAGGGTTAGGGTTAGGGTTAGGGTTAGGGTTAGGGTTAGGGTTAGGGTTAGGGTTAGGGTTAGGGTTAGGGTTAGGGTTAGGGTTAGGGTTAGGGTTAGGGTTAGGGTTAGGGTTAGGGTTAGGGTTAGGGTTAGGGTTAGGGTTAGGGTTAGGAGGTTAGGGTTAGGGTTAGGGTTAGGGTTAGGGTTAGGGTTAGGGTTAGGGTTAGGGTTAGGGTTAGGGTTAGGGTTAGGGTTAGGGTTAGGGTTAGGGTTAGGGTTAGGGTTAGGGTTAGGGTTAGGGTTAGGGTTAGGGTTAGGGTTAGGGTTAGGGTTAGGGTTAGGGTTAGGGTTAGGGTTAGGGTTAGGGTTAGGGTTAGGGTTAGGGTTAGGGTTAGGGTTAGGGTTAGGGTTAGGGTTAGGGTTAGGGTTAGGGTTAGGGTTAGGGTTAGGGTTAGGGTTAGGGTTAGGGTTAGGGTTAGGGTTAGGGTTAGGGTTAGGGTTAGGGTTAGGGTTAGGGTTAGGGTTAGGGTTAGGGTTAGGGTTAGGGTTAGGGTTAGGGTTAGGGTTAGGGTTAGGGTTAGGGTTAGGGTTAGGGTTAGGGTTAGGGTTAGGGTTAGGGTTAGGGTTAGGGTTAGGGTTAGGGTTAGGGTTAGGGTTAGGGTTAGGGTTAGGGTTAGGGTTAGGGTTAGGGTTAGGGTTAGGGTTAGGGTTAGGGTTAGGGTTAGGGTTAGGGTTAGGGTTAGGGTTAGGGTTAGGGTTAGGGTTAGGGTTAGGGTTAGGGTTAGGGTTAGGGTTAGGGTTAGGGTTAGGGTTAGGGTTAGGGTTAGGGTTAGGGTTAGGGTTAGGGTTAGGGTTAGGGTTAGGGTTAGGGTTAGGGTTAGGGTTAGGGTTAGGGTTAGGGTTAGGGTTAGGGTTAGGGTTAGGGTTAGGGTTAGGGTTAGGGTTAGGGTTAGGGTTAGGGTTAGGGTTAGGGTTAGGGTTAGGGTTAGGGTTAGGGTTAGGGTTAGGGTTAGGGTTAGGGTTAGGGTTAGGGTTAGGGTTAGGGTTAGGGTTAGGGTTAGGGTTAGGGTTAGGGTTAGGGTTAGGGTTAGGGTTAGGGTTAGGGTTAGGGTTAGGGTTAGGGTTAGGGTTAGGGTTAGGGTTAGGGTTAGGGTTAGGGTTAGGGTTAGGGTTAGGGTTAGGGTTAGGGTTAGGGTTAGGGTTAGGGTTAGGGTTAGGGTTAGGGTTAGGGTTAGGGTTAGGGTTAGGGTTAGGGTTAGGGTTAGGGTTAGGGTTAGGGTTAGGGTTAGGGTTAGGGTTAGGGTTAGGGTTAGGGTTAGGGTTAGGGTTAGGGTTAGGGTTAGGGTTAGGGTTAGGGTTAGGGTTAGGGTTAGGGTTAGGGTTAGGGTTAGGGTTAGGGTTAGGGTTAGGGTTAGGGTTAGGGTTAGGGTTAGGGTTAGGGTTAGGGTTAGGGTTAGGGTTAGGGTTAGGGTTAGGGTTAGGGTTAGGGTTAGGGTTAGGGTTAGGGTTAGGGTTAGGGTTAGGGTTAGGGTTAGGGTTAGGGTTAGGGTTAGGGTTAGGGTTAGGGTTAGGGTTAGGGTTAGGGTTAGGGTTAGGGTTAGGGTTAGGGTTAGGGTTAGGGTTAGGGTTAGGGTTAGGGTTAGGGTTAGGGTTAGGGTTAGGGTTAGGGTTAGGGTTAGGGTTAGGGTTAGGGTTAGGGTTAGGGTTAGGGTTAGGGTTAGGGTTAGGGTTAGGGTTAGGGTTAGGGTTAGGGTTAGGGTTAGGGTTAGGGTTAGGGTTAGGGTTAGGGTTAGGGTTAGGGTTAGGGTTAGGGTTAGGGTTAGGG